>NC_092860.1:2697942-2704663 GCF_032062135.1 Pyxicephalus adspersus
GGTCCCGCTGGCACCCGACGAAGGCACCCGACGCTGGAGAGGGAGATCGACGGACGACGATCAACGGAGGATGACGCTGGAACACGACGCTGGATGAGCACAGGGGGACCAGGTAAGTGGGGATGGGAAAAATCTCGGGGTTAACCATCCTAGCCGTTTTTTTTTGCCCGCACGAAGGTCGGGCTTAACGGCAAGGAGGTTAATAAAAAAACAGGATTTACATAGTGCCAACTTATTACGCAGCGCTGTACAATAAATAGGGGATGCAAATGACAGACAGATACAGACACAGAAGGAGAGGACCCTGCCCTGAAGAGCTTACAATCTAGGAGGTGGGGGAAGTATCACACAATAAGAGGGAGATATAGAATAGTGGGTTAGTAGTAAGGGTTTAGGAGACAGAAGAAGACGGGTAGGTCAGGTTGAAGTGTTGGGTTTTCAAGGCTCTTTTAAATGAGCAGAAAGTAGAAGCAATATGATAAAGAAGACCATTCCAGAGAGTCGGGGCAGCTCTAGAAAATTCTTGGAGCCGTGCGTGTGATAAGGGTTATGAGTGAGGAAGTCAATAATAGGTCATTGCAGGAGCAAAAAGAGATCAGGTCAGAAAGGTAAGTGGGACAAGATGATTTAAAGGCGAAGCACAGGAGCTCAGCATACTTGATGCTTTCGGCTCTAGTTGGAGAGTTCTTCCTACATCATCATCACATGAAATAAACAGCATCCATTGAGGAAATTTACCCTTTCTCTCTTTTACGAAAACTTTTTAGGAGGGCAAGTTAATTTAAATCAAAAATGTAGTAGTTTAACCTTCAGTTACTAGCACATTGGTTCACCTTTTCAGAGCCAGGATCCCCAAAACTTGAGACATTATTATGCAACTTTTGACCAGAGTTCAGAACAAGAAGGAATATAGAAGGAATAATGTCCCAACCTACCCCAGCACTTCTCTATTGGCCATTGAATTCAGTCATTCCATTTAACAGTCAAAAGGAACAATAGGAGCTTGACTTTTTGAGCTCCAGTCAGAATTTCCACAAAAAAGGTTTGGGGGCTAAAAGACTAAGCAGCATCCCTACACATGGAAGAGGCTTCTGCTAATTTAAGGGGGAAAAAATCATATTTTAATTCTCAGCAGGTATACTTTAGCTCTCCTGAGAATAATTCAATGCAGGAAGCTCAAATTAATATCCTAACTCAGGGTGACACTGGCAATTTTGGTTAAAGGTAAATCATGCCTATGTATGAACAATATGTTTTCTTCTCTTTTTGTTCAAGCTTAAGGCTATCATTATCACGGCTGAAATTCCAGAATTACCTCTGTCCAAGAGCAACACTCATAACTGCGCTCTGTGTGAAATCACTTTCCAGAATATGAATCACAAAAACAATTTGTCTAAAAAAGTAATTTATGACATTTGTTGTAAAAGTCAGTAGATGGTTTATACCACTGAGTTTTATACATGTCTAGGAGACATCTCTGCCAACTGTCAGAACATTGACTGCCAGCTGACTGAATCAGGTAAAAAAATATTCATATTTCTGGAGAGAAGAAAAAGAGAAGTGAGGGATTAATCTTCTATAGCAAGCATACAAATGACACAATTCCAGCTGCCATTGTTGTACTGCAAATTATAACATTACCAAGGCACTGGTTGAGCATCAGTCATGATCATTCAATATTCTATTTGATAAAAAGGGAAAGAATAAGAGAAGAAAATAATGGATTTTTAATTGCCCATAAATTTAAGATATAGCTCCTACATTGTGCCTAATTTATTAAAGCTCTCCAAGGCTAGAGTAGACTATTGTGAGTAAACCTGGAATGGATTTGGCCAAGGATTGAAAAAAAATGCCAATAAGACAATATTTTTGGGAAACTATTCCAGGCTTTCTGGGCCACCCAGGATAGTCTATCTTCTCCAGTACTAAAGAGCTTTATTAAATCAGGCCCATTATGTCTGGACAAAAGAAAAAAAAAAAGAAAAAAAAATCTTACTTTATCCCTACAATTCATTTTCATTTTACCATGTGTGGTTTCTTATTTCCATAATGAAAGGGGCAGACATTCATTATTCCAAGGTCACCAGTACTCCAAGGTCACTAGTACTCACCAGACGCCAGTCACCCAATCTAACACCTCAGTCTTAACTTTTAGTAAGCCCCCGCTTAGAAGATAGTTGCGCCCTCAGCCCATTGTTCCCCCCAGGACTTAATGTGCAAAGAATGGCATCTGGGGAAGGGCTGTCAGAAGACAAGGAGCCTGAAGATAAAGCAGTGCAGGGTTCCACAAAGGGAAATCCGGAGTGTAAAGCCAAGGTCATACAAAGGCGATCAGTCCACCAGACGAGGTACCCAAGGAGTAGTACAAGCAGAGTCGGGGTCACAGGCAACAGGTCAGTCCAGGCAGCGTACAATCAATAGGTCAAAAACCTGCAATGGCCAACAACAGTAAATCAAGTGAAACACACACTAGCAGCAGCAGGGGATGCTGAGTGACTATTCACAGCCAAAGGTAAACTGGGGATGCCGCAGGCTGCAGAACAGAAGACTGACAGATATTTGCTTGATCTTTGCTGTTGCTGCAAGTGATGCCAAAGAGAATAAACAGGTTGGGCTGTCCTGCGTTTGCCTATATCACGAGACAGTTACACTGTTGTACACTCTTGGACTTCTAGCATGATCTAACTTATATACTTTTTCAAGGGATAAAACAAACTGAAAATCAGCATTTTTTATATATTGCCAGAAACATCACACTGTAAACAAATTTAAGTCTGCACATTTGTTAGAGGAAAGACCTTTGCAACAGATTGACATCTCCTGATCCATGATCCATTGAACTAAACTTTTTTTATCCATTTTCAATTGCAATTATTTTTCATTATTTTGCTTTGTTAAGATGTTTGTGCAGCTTCCTTATATATGCTTTCTCCTTATTTGTTGGGCTGAGAAAAAGTTTTAAATTGCATATTTACATTTCATTGGTTGTCTTGGAGAAAAACAAATTATTCTTCCCTGATATACCCTAAAATAAAAAAACAAAAA
Organism: Pyxicephalus adspersus; assembly: GCF_032062135.1. Taxonomy (NCBI): domain Eukaryota; kingdom Metazoa; phylum Chordata; class Amphibia; order Anura; family Pyxicephalidae; genus Pyxicephalus; species Pyxicephalus adspersus. Next base: position 2,700,988 of record NC_092860.1, read on the forward strand.
TGAACTGGAAAATAGATTTCTCTGTGTCTTTGAACAAGCTGATGGCTTGCTGCTTGGCTGATACTGACTGTGCAGCACACCTGAACATCTTGTGAACATCAATGGTTTTTGAATTTTCTTAATGTCCATAATATCCAGTAAGGTCATAAGTAGCCTGGTCATGGTGGAGCTTCTCTTCAACAATTCAACTATTTATTACCACCGATATCATTATTACACAGTATTTATATAGTGCCATCATATTACACAGAGCTGTACAAAGTCCATAGTACTGTCACTAACTGTCCCTCAAAGGAGCTCACAATCTAATGTCCCTGCCATAGTCATATGTCATTAATGTAGTCTAAGGTCAATTTAGGGGGAAGCCAATTACCCTAACTGCATGTTTTTGGGATGTGGGAGGAAACCCACACAGACACGGGGAGAGCCTGCAAACTCCATGCAGATACTGTCCTGGCCAAGATTCCAACCCGGGACCCAGCGCTGCAAAGGCCGGAGTGCTTAGCCCTGAGCCACCATGCCGCCCTTTTTCAGATAATTGAAAGACATTTAGTAGCAGCATGGTGGATCAGTGGCTCAGATGTCTTTGCAGCGCCAGGTTGGAATCTCAGCCAGGACACTATCTGCATGGAGTTTGCAGGTTCTCCCTGTGGTTGTGTGGGTTTCCTCCAGGTACTTCGATTTCCTCCCACATTCCAAAAAACATGCAGATAGGTTAAGTGGCTTCCCCCAAAACTGTCCTTAGACTGTATTAATGACATATGACTATGCTAGGGACATTAGATTGTGAGCTCCTTTGAGGGACAGCTAGTGACATGACTATGGACTTTGTACAGCGCTGCGTAATATGTCAGCACTTTATAAATACTGTGTAATAATAATCATAGTTTTGTGAGAGTGGAAATAATATAGTGACAGTTTCAGGGAATTGATTTGGAAAAAAATGCATTAGGAGTGGTTAGCTTTAGTCAAAAAAAAAACCTCAAGACAAAAAGATTTACAGATTCACATATATGAGCTTGGCCTAATCTATCTGGATCTGGATGGGCTACCAGATGGATGTGGTAGGATCTGGAGGTAGGAGGGATAGAACTAAGCACAGCTTTTGTTGGTAATGTCAGAGTTTATATGTATGTTTATCTGCCTAGGGTTCTAGATCAATTTTTTATTAGTGAGATATGGTATCCATAAAAAGGAAACTTCTACTTGGGTGAAATTAGCCAGGTTTCTGAGAGGTTTACGTTAAACTTTGACTACAGGCATATGTAAATGGCACAAAGTAATGTAGCTCTCTATTCATTAATACATCATTAATGTGTACCTAAACTTTGTGTCTTTTTAAATTGTTATTAGCTGCATATTTGTAGTTGTATGCCAGTTGTATTTGTCACTTGATGGCAGTTTGCAGGAAATATTGCATGGAAAGGGTCTTCACAGAAACAAAGTAAAGAAATGTAGCTAATGTTTCAGAGGAAAATATACACTTACCTAACTTTACTGTGTCTCTGTGAAATCCCATTCATCAGGTAATCCTACCTCCTGCATAGATGCGCACCAAGTCTACAGGTGGGAATATCTCAAAAAAGTAAATGTATGCAGCTTATCATGTCATACACATGCAGCACAAGAAACCAATCAGTTCATGAGCTGGCAAGGAATATTTTGATAGAAGGAGAAATAAAGGGGCAATGAGATGAGCTCATCTGTGTGCTGCTTCTCGTGCACGGTTTAGTCAAAAGCAGTGGTCAGATATTGTAAGAATATTTCACTTCTTTAGGACCTTTATGGGGATTCCTTGTATTTCATGCTCTTTATTGTAAGGATCACTTAACAGCAGTAGAGCAAAAGTAATCAGGTCCACCGCCCTGGCATACAGGGTTGTGATGTGTGGTCTTCGAATTTCAGAACTGGATAGATATAAGTACAATTCCATTGTTAGGCTGCGTACACATGTCTTTGAACGAGTACAGTACACACAGTGTTTGTTCTATTCTATGGAAAGCAGAGGCATGGAGGATGGGAGTGCCAGCTCTCCTCAATTTATTATTATTAGTATTTATATAGCTCCAACATATTACGCAGCGCTGTACATTAAATAGGGGTTGCAAATGACAGACAGTGACACAAGAGGAGGAGAGGACCCTGCCCCAAAGAGCTTACGATCTAAGAGATGGGGAAGCAGCACATAGTACCCATGTTTTGCATAGCGGTCATTTATGATCATTGTTCATGGGTCCACCATGAGGGATCCATGAATGAGGTTGGGTGACAGCTATCTGATTCTCACCCGAGACAAGCAGAACTGTTCTTCTTGGGCGATGATAATCTGACGTGTATACTGTATGTACTTTAGCTTTGTTCATCTGTTTGCTTGGAATTCAGCAAACATATCACAGTAGAAACACCTTTTTCTTTCCTATACATTGTACATAATCTCTCTCAAACAGTGGACATTTTAAATTTTCAAACAAAGCGCTAGGAAACAAATTATTGCCACAATTTCTGCTCAGTCCAAATTATAGTGACATATGAGCCGCAGATCGGAAACTAGAGGAAAAAAGGATTTAACAGGAATTTCTAATGAACTAAAGTGTGTCTAGCAGGACTACTACTAGACATAATATATATATAGCTCGGCCGCATAATGTGCATAATAACAGCTGGTGCCATATAATACTACACACGACTTTGAAGTAGTAACCCTTTTCAGCTCCAGGGCAGGAGGAAAGCTAAAGTTTATCAATAGGCTGTTGACGCAGCTGAAGGTGTGAGGGTTAAACTGCAAACGCAAGGCGCAGTGGTAAAAGACATCTCTATCCAGTGCTCTCTCCAGGCCTTCAACTCCTTACAAAGGACTCGTCTACTGGCACCACACTAAACCACCACATTTACAAACTGCAATATAAATAGCCATCAGACAAGTTACTGTCCAACCAAGGCTCAGGGTGGCTGAAAATTATTACCCCCTGGCACCTTTAATAGACAGTGTGTAAAAAAAGGGGTGGTGGGTAGGGAGGGTTAAAGTCACTCCAGATGTCATCAAGCCTTTATTACACAAGTTACAGTTTGGTGTCCACATAAATCTGACACTTTCTTTTCAGAGGAAAAAACAAGTTCATTTTTTTTCATTTAGTTAAAATGTGAAACACCTTTTTTTCTAGCCTTGTTTGAAAGCGATGTGTTACACAGAACTCATGCTAATTGCCTATTTTACCAGTTCTGCAGCTAGCAAGGCTCAATAGTACGACCCAGCTTTATTTTTTAGAAACCCACTCCATTGCAATGCAAACCATGGTGAAAATCAACCTCAAAATCTAAAAGCAAAGGGCTTCAAATTGCAAAAAAAAACTTCTGAAATCTTGGAGCTAAAACAGTTGCAGGACAGACATTTTTTTTCAATCCTTTGGAAGTTATGTTGTGTTTAGGTACAAACAACATTTATTAAGGTTTCCCTGACTCTAGCTTTGCACAAGGAAAGCTAAATCTTTGTCCGTGTTTTTTTTTTGTCTATTTATTTTTTATCACTTAAGCTGCGTACACACTTGCAATTTTTCTCGTTGGAAAGGATCTTTCACGATCCTTTCCAAAGAGAAAAGACTGCACGATGCATGAACGATGCTGTACATACAGCACCGTTCATGCTCTATGGAGAGGGGGAGAGCGACAGAGCGGCACC
>NC_092860.1:2707181-2741843 GCF_032062135.1 Pyxicephalus adspersus
AGCCCTCTCATTTACCCCCCATATTCAGAACATTTCCAGGTCCTGTCACTTTCACCTACGCAACATCTCAAAAATCCGCCCCTACCTGTCCCCTGAGACCACCGAACTCCTTGTACACACTCCTATCATCTCTCGCCTGGACTACTGTTACCTCCTCCTCTCTGGTATTCCACTAACCCAACTCTCTCCTCTACAATCTATCATAAATGCTGCAGTCAGACTCATCCATCCTTCCCATCGCTTTTCTTCTGCTGCCTCTCTTTGTAGTTCCCTTCATTGGCTTCAATTTGTCCATGCAGGGACATTGCTTATAATTACCCCTGTGGGGGTGCAACGTTTGAACTGCTGCCTCATGCAGCACTTTACATCACAGTGTCCCAGACATGAAGAATTTAAGCTCAGGAGCCAGGACTTGTTTCGTGAAACTCCCAAACACGACAAACACGAGGATTGTTTACCTAATCCTGAAACCAGGCTTCAAATATAGCATGTTAAAATCTCTAAAACAACCAGGCAATTCGTGGAAACCATGTACCAGGTTGGGGAGGAAATTCTTAATCAGTTTAACAATCCAGAGCTGTGCAAAGTGGAGTAATTCACAGATTCAGATTCTATTAATAAATCTCTCATTTTTTTTTATTTGATTACATTTGGCAGCTTATCTCACTGGGACTTTTATGGGCAATTAAAGGGACAGAACACCAAAACCGATATTTCTGAATATCACAATAAATGATTAAATCTCAAATCACATTATCTTTACTGCTTTAGAACTCCTTTGGTCAGGTCTGTGCATATGCATTTCTACTTTGTGCAAAGTGCCAGAGGGATTTACATTGTGTATGGATTTTATACTGTTAGGTTCTAACTACGTAGCCAAGTTATTAGTGTAACAGAACACCCCCTTCCTATTGTGTGCTAGATTGTAAGCTCTTCGGTGCAGGGTCCTCTCCTTCTGTGTCACTGTCTGTAGCTGTCTGTCATTTGCATCCCCTATTTAATGTACAGTGCTGCGTAATATGTTGGTGCTAAAAAATAAAGTTTATTAATGATAATAATAATACAAAAAATATTTATGTCAAGGGAAGTTTTAAAACAAAGTATCTGATTTTTTATAAATAATAACAATTCAACTGACTTTTTTCAGATTTTATATTTATTGTAAAAAGAATTATGTTTCATTTATGTATTATTGTATCTGTAATTCACTGCAGGTGTTTCAGTAGCTAGCACTGTGCAGCGCAGGGTCCCAGGTTTGAATCTCGGCTACGACACTATCTGCATGGAGTTTGCAGGATCCCCCTGTGTTTGCATGGGTTTCCTCTGGGTACTCCGGTTTCCTCCCACATTCCAAAAAACATGCAATTAGGTTAATTGGCTTCCTCCCAACATTGACATTAGACTGTATTAATGACATATGACTATGGTAGGGACATTGTGATGTGTAGGGAGATTGTGAGCTCCTTTGAGGGACAGCTATGACAGCTGTGACATGACTATGGACTTTATATAGTGCTGCGTAATATGTTGGCAATATATAAATACCGTTCAATAATAATAATAATCTTGCCCACTTTATTTTGTGCAGGCATAGGTGTACAGTTCCAAGCAGATCTGTACATTAGTTGGTAATAGTGATAAATGGAGATAAGTCACCACATCAGCTAGTATTGGAGAAAACTCCTAAGGGTGACGACGACGGTCTTGTTTAGAGAACTCAGCACTCAAAGACCCAATAAAGCCTCCAGCTAAGTGATCACTATGTCATTTAGGAGGGGAGTTTTAGTGACAGCTTAAATTGAGAGCCTTAAGCCTTGCAAAATGTTGGCTGGCTGCTTTCAAAGTAAGTTAGTATATTACCCTTCTGGGCGGTTCATTTCTGTCCGGATTTATATGTATAAAAGCAGTACATTGTCTTTCAGGAAAATTTATTTTACAATGTAGGCCTGTAATTCTTAGGCATAATTCACCAAAATATCTCCATTTAATAAATGTAATAAATTTAATATTGAAATAATTGTAATAATTAAAAAAAACACAAAAATCTGGTAAAACAAGGGTGCATACAAATACTGAAACCTGTAATATAACTGTATAGTTAGCATATATATATATAAATATAATGATTACTTTTTATTGGATTCAATAGTTATTTTGTTTTGAATTCAAAACAAAATAATTAGAAATTCCCACCACACTCCCTCACACACACTGACTCTTGCACCGACAACACCAGGAACTCCCGGGGAACGTCAGCGCACTTGCCGGGGTAAGATCAGAGGAATAGGACGCGACCTGAGGATAGGATCCGACGGGCCGGACGCCAGAGGATGCCGGTGGGACCAGGAAAGTGTTTATTTTTCATGTTTTTAGCTACCCTGAGTGTTGCTCAGGGGTTACCGCTTTCAAGTTTTTTTTTACCCCAAGCCACACTCGGGGTTACCGCCAGGGGGGCAATGTATTTCCAACTGGGAAAGGCTTATGTACAAGCTGTATGCAGGAATGGATTAATGCTACAAATATCTGATTATGATTTCAAAATATATTTAGGCTGTAGTCCAAGTGACCCCTTTTAGGAAACAATGGGGGTTGGTTCACTTAAGCAGTTTAGGCTGTTTACTTAACATGGTGAATTATCACCTTGCAAAGGGGTAGTCTACTTGTCCAATTAAAAATTATTTTGTGAAGACTAATCATAGGCACATGCAAGAAATTAATACGTCATGTACAAGAATAACCAGGAAAACAGAATATTTGCATATGAACTTTAAAGTCAGCAAAGCTTTACTACACTAAGTGAAATATCCCTTGCAGTAGAATAATTCACACTACAAAATGAACAGGTCATATTCTTTTATTAAACCAACCCCATTGTATCACCAAATGCAGCGTTATTAAAAATTTTGTCAACTGCCAGTTCACCAATCTTCATATTTTCAAAGCACCTTTGTAAGAAGGAATGCTCCATGAAATGATAAGCCTATGTTATCACGATGTCAGACAGTAAGCAGAACAGCCGCTGGTGACCATTACCTCCTACGGCCTAGAACCATCACCCAACACAGTAAGTAAAAACTGATTTAAACTGTAACTGGATGTGATTTTTTTGGCTAAAACACTGTATGCTACTTTGTTGCAATTCTTTGTTGCATTACCATCATCAGCCTCTTCCAGTCTACATGCAGTGTTCCCGGTACTTATCCAGATAACATTACTCAGGGAACCATAACTAAGTAATGTGACTTGTAGTCTCCATCAGGGACAGATCTGACAAGGTGACAGGACACAATCATGGGTAGGAGCCAGTTGTCACCCCATAACAGGAAGAGCCGGATCAAGGTCCTTTGTATCAAGATCGCCAGATAATATTTAAAAGAAAACTTAAGATGTAAAGAGATGTAAAACATCTTTTGTTTGATATCAGCATGTTAAATCTTAAACAACATTTTATTGAATAGGTTGATATTTATTTTAAGATAAACAAAGTCAGCATAAATCTTTTAATGGTACATCACTGCAAATAACAACAGAGCTCGACATTCAGGCAAGTGATGGTTTCCAGTTTAACATATAAAGAACAATAAATGTTCCCTTGCTTGAGAAAGCTTATGTAGGTGACAGGATCACTTTAAACCCAGCATAACAATTTGGACACATTTTGACAATTTTTTTATAGTGATTATTACTACAGAATTTTTTTTCCAAAATCATAATGTGAAAACATTAAGGCAGAACTCAACCGTGGGCATACTCACCTGTTCCATGGGGCACTGTCAGCTTCCCCTTTTTTTCTTCCCACCTCCAATCTTTGGTCACCTTTATTGGTGGAGATAACATAACTTTAGTTCCACTTTTCCAGTCTTTTTTATATAAAACAGTAAATCATGTATTCACTAAACATTCTCTGCTGGCAAATCCAAGTTTTCAATAATGACGGATTCTCCATCAAACAATGTTTGGTAAATGTAATATTCACAGTTTTTTAAACAGATATCTAAAAGATGGTCTTTTGCTAAAATATGGTATCACAACCATCATAACCCCAATTAAACACATAAAAATATCATTGCTATTAAAAGTAAAGTCTTTTTTTGTCCTCTTTCATTTAACTTTTTCAGTCAATGAAATAAAATTGTTAATTTATCGTCCAATTTTGACTTCACAATTGACCCAATTCTGGTGGTCATTAAAATTGTGGGTGGTTGATTTCTTACTATCTGTGAATCCCAGTGGATAGAAAAGTGTCAAAAATTGGCTGAAAATCATGAAGTGAATGCCCATTAGGCCTTTATTAAAAACAAAAATGGTCAGTGACCCAAAAATGATATCCTATTTGTAAGTGGAGCCCGATAGGCTGAGGCAGCCCCAACAATGAGATCTTCCTGCTATAATTCATGATTCTGTTCTTGTCCATATTAAATGAATCTGTAGTTTTATTTATTTATTTTTCTACATCAGACTTTTCATTCTTTTGTTACATGTGCCAGGATGGGGAGTAAATTCCTAATCAGTTTAACAATGCAGAGCTGTGCAAAGTGGAGTAATTCTCAGATTCAGATGCTATAAATAAATCTGTCTTTTTTATTTTGATTATTTTTGGCAGCTAAAGCCATGGGAACATTTATGAGCAATTAATACCTAAACTAAAACTATAATGACATTATTACATTTCATTTCAGCATCCAATTGCTGATGAGGAAAATGGTACATTATTTTTTTGTGGTTTAAGGAAAACTCCACTGAACCCAATTTTCCATCAAGCCACTCTTACCAAAAATCTTTTCACTATAAGATTTTTGCTTTTCCATCAAGCAACAGGTGGAATTCTAAATTGTAGCCCACGCTAGAGACGTGTACAGAGGAAGTTGGAAGATTTTGGGGTTTTTAAAAAGGTAACCAAAGGTTTTTGCACGGTGGTCAGAGCACTGGGTCTTGCGGTTGCTGAAAATGAAAGACCTCCGGGAATTTTTTGGCATGTTGAGCTCAAAGGGACACTTCCCACGTCAGGCAAATAGCAATAACAAAAATGGTGTAAGGGTCAGCAGTGACCCAATGTATGCAGCGGTACTACAGTAACAGTTTGCCAACACTATTTCATTATTTCTTAAATATGTAGCCAATTATATAATACCCAGGATTTTTATTTGGATTTAGTCCTGCACCCTCCAACTAAACTTACTTTCCACTACACAGCTATCTGCCCGCCCATCTGCAGTAAAAATTCAAGCATGAGACAGACACCTATACAGTATGTGAATGTGATTAAAAAAGATCAGGCCAAAATATGCATGAAAACCAGATACCCTCAGTAATGTTTTGACTTGAAGGTTAATAAACCATTTAAACAGATTGTGATTTGTGCATTTTTTTATTTTACATAGCACTATAAATTGTGTAGCTTGTATCACTTCCATGGCACATAACAGGTTACACTACCCTGTTCCGTAACACTTTTTGGAACTAGTCCAAGGGTTTTCTAAAAGCTACCTCTGAATGGTTATTCATAGTTCTCTAATCGTGTCTCTCTAGTTCTGATGAGATTATAATACAGGGCCTGGTACAGCTTGACTGTGCAACAGAGCAACACGGCTGAAAAATAGAAATATGCAAAACAATTCCGTGAAAGATTGCTTGGAGCCAAACCACCAATTTGTCTTTAGGATAAATGACATTTGTAAGATTTTTGGAGACATTGGTACTGGTTAATTAACTAAGGGAGAAAAAGGGTAACTGCCAGATGGATACCTGATCTATTGTATATACAGTATATATATATATATGCATTTATTTCGTTGGCATCAAACCACACACCTCATGAATACAACATCATACTGTGTGCTATGGTATTAGTATTTTTTTTTAAGAGGATCCTAAATAAGGTTCTTCTGATGCTGGAATAGACACAATGCATTATTTTGATGCAAAGCTACATGATCTCAGCACAAAGGGCCGGTATCCTCACTTTAAGAAGAGTGCTAGCATAAAGAATCGTTCTCTTTAGAAATCTCATGTACTATTGTTTTGCCATTGTACAGTGAAGTATTCTAGCTCTATAGGCGCAGACACTAGGTAAGGTTTTTTAGCAAGGGGATTATTATTATTAAACAGTATTTATATAGCGCCAACATATTATGCAGCACTGTATAATAAATAGGGGTTGCAAATGACAGACAGATCCAGACAGTGACACAGGAGGAGGAGAGGACCCTGCCCCGAAGAGCTTACAATCTAGGAGGTGGGGGAAGTATCACACAATAGGGGAGGGAGGAAGATTTTTATTATATTGGATATGTTTAAAGCAGTGGATAAGAGATTTTGTTATTGTTTTTTTGTTTTATAAACATATTTGCTTACAGAACTCAGCAGATGCATTGTATAATATACACGCTGAAGTTCAAAACCAAGAATCAGAATGGGGAAGAAAGATGACTTAAGCGACATGGCATAGCTTTGGTGCCAAATGGACTGATCTAAGAAATTCAGAAACTGCTGATCTGCTGGGATTTTCTGACGCAACCCTCCATAGGGTTTACAGAGAATGGTCTAAAAAATGGAAAATATCTAGCTGAAAATGTCTTAGGGATGTCAGAGGAGGACGACCAGACAGCTTTGAGCTGATAGGAAAAAGTAACTCAAGCAACCTCTCGTTACAAATGAGGTATGCAAAACAGTATCTTTAAGTGCACAACACATAAAACTTTGCAGCAGGGCTGCAGCAGCAGGAGATAACTCCGGGTGCCACATTGGTTAGCTAAGAACAGATACCGGAGTCCAAGATTTGCACAACTTGGACAAGACATTTGGAAAAGCAGTGCCTAGTCTGATAGGTCTCCATTTCTGCTGCAACATTTATATGGTAGGGTCCTTCTACTGCCACCAAGGTTTGGAAACAGGAAATATTCAGATGGAGCCACATCGGGTAACCAGGGTTGATGACCTATGCACTCAGACCCCAAATTATTAAAAACATTAATTGTAGGTGCATTGTCTTGAAAAAAGGAGAATACCTTGCTGCAGCTTCGTTCACCATTTTTCTTTCAGCACCTCCATTGATTCATACAGCAAGTTACAATAGAATTTGGCATTAACAGTTTGGCCCTTCTGGTCATCAAACCCTACTTATCACAAAAAAAGTTTTTTGGTGTCCTTTGAGTCTTGAATTTCTTCTGATATAGACAAACTAGGTGCTCCACTACAAGGACTACTGATTAGTCTTCAGACAATAGTTTGTGTTTCATCAAAAATGATGAGCTATTTTCAAAATGATCATCACATGCTGCCGTGTTCTTTTAAGATGGAACCATTCTTGTTCAGTCTAATAGCAATATCACTGCCTTAAATGCTTCACAATGGCTCAAAGTTGATATGATTGAGAAACAACTGGGCATAATTAAGGCTGACAAAGCACCAGGACCCGATTGATTACATCCACGTGTCCTCAAAGAGCTGAGCTCAGTTATTTCAAAGCCATTGGTTCTAATTTTTAGAAACTCTTTAATCACTTGTATGGTACCAATGGATTGGCGTAAGGCCAATGTGGTTCCTATCTTCAAAAGAGAAAAAAAGTCATTACCAGGTAACTACAGACCGGTTGGTTTAACATCCATAGTTGGAAAGGTGCTGGAGAGTTTGATAAAGAACCACATAGAGGAGTTTCTGCTAGAAAATAATAATATAAGTGATAGTCAGCATGGTTTCAAGAAAGACCGAAGTTGTCAAACAAATTTACTCTCTTTTTATGAGGAAGTAAGTAAGCAGGTAGACAGTGGAATAGCAGTTGATATTGTGTACTTGGACTTTGCCAAAGCATTTGACACCGTACCCCACAGATGGTTAATATGCAAATGCAGTGTTGGGACCTTTACTGTTTAACATATTTATAAGTGATAAAGAGTTTGGGAATAAAAGTACCATTTCTGTGTTTGCAGATGACACCAAACTATGTAATGGAAATAAATCCATACAGGATGTCTATAATCTACAAGCAGACCTGGATGTACTGTGTGATTGGGCAGCCAAGTGGCAAATGACATTTAATATAGATAAATGTAAAGTTATGCACTTGAGAGCCAACAACATGCATGCTCATGGGGGAATACATTTGGGGGAGTCAGAAATGGAAAAGGATCTGGGGGTTCTGGTAGATCATAGACTTAATAATAGCATGCAATGCCAAGCTGCAATATCTAAAGCTAGTAAAGTACTTTCTTGTATTAAAAGAGAAATAGACTGCAGACATTGTGGAATTGGAGAGAGTGCAGAGAAGGGCAACTAAACTAATAAAAGGAATGGAGGAGCTCAGCTATGAGGAGAGATTAGCTGAACTGAACCTATTCCCTCTTGAGAACAGATGTTTAAGGGGGAGTATGATCACCCTCCCTTGTACACCATTGAGGAAGTTCTATATAAATATATTTGCCAAAAAAAAAATATTTTTCTTAATCCTCATTCTCCAAAGACATTTTTACTGTAAAGCCCTATGCAGCAACTTTCATGTTTAGAAGCCAACCTCTGCAACAGTGTCTGCCTAACGGTGCCTGTATCTTTTTCAGCAGAGACAGGTTCACTTACTCCCTAAGGAGACCTGGTGGGCTGTACTCAAATGTTGCTGTTAGGTATTTAATGTGAAACTAAAGTTCAACTTTTACAAATGCTCGATAAGGCTAGTCATTATTGCAGAAAGGGTAGGTAATGTTGAGGTGTAGTTTTGCTTTAAAATGTTCACCTCTTCCTGCTACATTTGCTGATATAAGCTGTTTTTCATTTACTACTATTATTATTGAACAGTATTTACATAGCTCCAACATGGCACTATGACCCTAGAAGAACTCTGGCCCACTTAACCAAGTTTTCCTAGTCTTCCTGATGTTAGGCTTACTGCCTCCTGCCTATTTTACAAGCTCCCACATTTTGTTCAATAAAAGGTCTTTTTAAGGCACTTTCTGCATTGGAATGCCAAATTGTAACTGAGACAGGGATAACCACATTCATTTGCCCTGCTTTTTTTCAATGTAAAGCAGAAAACGTCCCAATTTCAATTCAGGATGGCTTGTTCCACATGCTGGCAACATAAGTCCATATAGATGGAAAAAAACATGACACTAGAAGAGGTATCTGTGCTACATGCAGCACCAATGTTAAGAACAAAAGTACAGTGGAAACCTCACGATCCAAAACATCTTCAGGTACTCGTTATAAAATGTAGAAGACAGCAAACATAAGATTATTACACAACATATGCAAACACATACAAAGTCCTTAAAGCTAAGAAAATTGTGCATTATGGGCTTTAAAAGACAGTACATGGCAATGTTCATTTAACATCTTATACAATATATTCATCTGGCCCTACAAAAAGATCAAGTTCTCCTTTTACTCAGAACTTTTACATTTGTAAATTTGTGCCCTAAGATCCCTACTTCTAGGCTAAAGCTATAGGTGTGATATCTTCTGTCTAGACACTAAGGAAATAATAAAGCTATTATAAATAATGTTACGGGCTGCTAAAAAAAGGAATGATTACACACAAGTTGCTATTGAGTTTCAAAAGCTGAATTAGGCAAAAACGCAGTTGAGTTGTATCATGGCTCTGGCAGGCGGTGGTCATTTAGTAAATGTTTGCACAGTGATGCTTCTAACGCCTCAAAGAAGGTTTTAGGGCAATAGGTGCAACTGCAGCGAAGAGAATCAACAAAATGCAAATTCATAATTTGTGGTGATCCATTTGCAGAGGCTAATATTGCATCTCATTATTTTGTGCAGCTATGTTGTGTTGCAATAAACCATGTGTTTTATGATATTTCTTCTACATTAATTCATCCTGCTTGATTGCCATTGGTTTCTGGCTAAAAGCTGAGCTATGGTTACTTTGAGAATACATGGCATTCCCAGCTTCTTCTGTAGTTATAAAGCACCAACATATTACACAGTGCTGTACATTATATAGGGGAACTCTCAATGGTTAGGAAACTCAGCAACTTGAATGGAACACTGGTTGCCACTTTTCCCAGCCTTATTACATGCTTACATAGTTACATAGTAGGTTAGGTTGAAAAAAGACCATCAAGTCCATCAAGTTCAACCCCTAGGGAAGCAAACATATCCCAGATATAAAACTCTATGGACATAGTTAGTCCAGAAGAAGGAAAAAAAACCCTGGTACAATTTGCTCCAACAGGGGAAAACATTCCTTCCTGATCCCATGAGGCAATCGGATGTCCCCTGGATCAGCAGTCTCCGTTATCTTTACTTTAAAGCTTTATTCTCCAGTTATATTCTGTGCTTCTAGAAATCATCCAGCCTTTTCTTTAAACAATCTATATTAGTTGCTGAAACTACTTCCTGAGGGAGCCGATTCCACATTTTTACAGACCTTACAGTGAAGAATCCCTTCCTTTTCCAGAGCTTAAACTTCTTTTCCTCTGGACGCAAAGAGCGCCCCCTTGTGCTTTGTAATAATCATGTGGAAGGGAGTCCTCTATATGGACCATTTATATATTTATACCGGGTGATCATATCTCCCCTTAAATGTTTCTTCTCAAGGGAGAATAGATTCAGTTCAGCTAATCTCTCCTCATAGCTGAGTTCCTCCATTACTACATTTAAAAATGCAATACGTGCAAAAAGTATCCATTGACTTTTGTTACATTACATTAAAAAGTGTCTATCGCAGCAATGTTAGTGATCTGGGTGTTTGAAACAAACACCTCTGACTTCTACTGGAACCTATAGGAGGTAAGTGGCGGTAAGGTTTGATTATTTTGATCAGTATTTTTCATAAGTGAATTTTTTTTTTCAGGCAGACTGTTTGTCTTTGGATAAATGAGCTCCATGGAGTTATATGTGAATTTGTAGATCATAATTTGCACCAGTCACCGGTCTAATAGTATGTTTAGTCTGTAACATTTGTTAAATTGTAAAGTTCTGCAGAATATGTCTGCCCTATATAATAAAAAGTAGTAAGAAAACAGCAGCTTATTTTTGTAAAAAAAAAAAAATACATGCACATAACTCCCAACATAGATGGGAAGTCAGTCTATGAATTCACTAAAAAAAAATCATAGTGCCTACCCTCTGGATCCTGAAAGCAAAGATTCTTGAGGCCTGATTTTACAGAGATATTGAAAGAACACAGCAGATTTGTACTGTGGAGCGACACGGGCAGAGGGCAACAGTGTACTGCTATTTGCTCTAGGGTTTATGTATTGAGTTATGCTAAATAACCTTCCTGAGTGGTATTAATAATGTTATGTTTAGCTAGCATGGTGGGAGAATTCCTTCAGGACACTTTGGCTCCAGCAATGCAAAGAGATCTGTCTCTGTAATGTTAAAGTAGCCATAACATGCATGCAGACTGTCTATCCTATTAGAAATCTGTTTGATTAGGAAAGGTAGCACGTAAGCAGGACAATGAATTGTACATTCTGAAATTGTAATATAGAGAATGCGATTGATAGAAAGTTGGCTGTAGTAAATTAGATTACTATTAGGATAAGTACACCTCTCAATGCACTATGCAGATTCTGCATATAGCACCCTGTCCTGCATCAGTTTTCTAAATATCCCTGGGAGATCTTTTTGCTACATGTCCACGATGCTGAAGCGGACGGTGTTTATTGCTCTTGATGGATCCTTATGATAGGCTTTTCAAGTGCAAGAGTTAATACAATCACCCTGAGAATGCACATAGATGCAAGGCATTGACCTATTCATAGGTATTTTGATGGATTATGTACTATTACTGGTCTGATGAAGCAGTTTATCCGCGAAGCACGTCACCTTCTGAAAGTTGTGTGAAGGGACATTCTACATGTGAATTACCTTGGAACAATTTCCAAGGAATTGTACAAACATTCACTGTCGATTCAACTTTTATCTTATAATGTATGGTTGTGTGTTTTAAAATGTATAGAGAATAATTAAAAAAGTTTTGTATTTGTATAATATTTTTGAAATGAGTGTTTTCTCATAAGAAAAATATTATGTATGATAATGGTTCCCAAACTGCTGTATAGAATTAACTGGGGCATCCACGTGTAGATCTGTAGTCTCATTTTCTAAATATGTTTCGTAACATGAAAGTGTAGTAAATTCTCACTCCAGGCTGGATCTTTCGTTCACCACATAAGAGCACCATGGAACAGTACCCTGGTACTACTGCTTCTTTACTGCAGGCATTTAGGATGTTGCATCTGCAAGAGAAGGAACATGCACATGCAAGTTCATTTGGGATCCAGGCCCGGCATCGTTGAAGGAATGGGTGGGCCAGGCACTCCTCTCCCTTCCAGGCCAGAAATTGAGGGTAGGTCTGAACCAGCTGACCATTAATTGATTGAAGGAGCAGGTCTTTGACATTGGGCAAGTTGCATAAAGTGAATCAGAGCTGCCATGAATAATTTTATCCTGGCATGCAGGCAGGAGGAAGCAGTGTCCTCTCCCCCAGTGGTCACACAAGACATTCATAAGCTGAGAAGGAGAAAGAGCGTTGTATGGGATATGTATACACAAAAAAAGCCACAAACAATATGGTATTTACATCGTTATCTGTGGGCAAGTAATAGTCCAGGAAGTAGATCATGGATAAGGTATCTAAAGTTACATAAATTTTAATCAAAGTTGGGTTATATGGACACTTGCATGCTTGTGACTTCACCAATGAGAAATCACAGATTATCATGATCCATAGCTCCAAACAACTCCTCATTTATTTCTTTTTAATTGCCAAATTTTCTGCTGTTACTGTGATCCTCCAAATTTTATCTGCAACTGCTGGTACATAATTCTTCTGTGCCAAAAGAGTGAACGCTATTTGTGACAACATGAGAAGTGATCAAAATTGATTGCAAACCGAGATTTAAATTTGCCTTAGAAATAGCCAGGAAGTTTGGGTTCTTTTTGTATAAGCATCAGCAGGTATTTTAACTGGAAACATATTTTCTGCTTTTCTGTACTATTATGGGAACCATCCCCTAATCATTTTAAACTAAATTTCCTAATTTTAAACAAAAATCACAATGGGATATTCTTTTCATAACAGTTTGGATGTCAAAAATGTATAAATAGCAGCTTTTCTGGCATTAGTGTGTAGATACACTGTTTAGAAAGCAGCAATAATCTATTATTTATTAATGTTTTTCATGACATGCTATGTTTACAAAAGGGACTTAGCTTTAATCCTTACTGGCATTCCTATAAAGATGACTTGTTTAGAGTAGTGAGTTTTCCAGCCTAAAATAATATTTCATTTGGTTAATCATAAAGGAGATGCTAATTGGAATAAAGAAAACAATTCTCTTAAGAGCTTTTTAAATAATGCACTTTGTCCTTAACTGTATAGGGGAAAATACAATCTGGCAAGTATTGCATTGCTACCAAGTCAGATTTTGCAGTTGAAATTCGAATTACTCCATTCCAATATATTTTGCTGGCCAACTAGGGCAGCGTTTCTTAGCCAGGGTTTCCCCAGGGATTGCTAGGGGTCCCTTGAGTAATGAGCCATTACTCAGGTCAGGTCTGGTATTTCTGACATGAATGATCTTTTTGGCTATCTATAGGGGTGTGTAGAAGAAGGACACGTGGTGTCAAATTCAGAAGATATTTGGCATCACGCATGTCAATTTCACCTGGAAATGGAATTAAAGCCCCTGAATAGGGCCATATGTAACTAAGTCGCAGATTTGCAGCATTTATTTGGGATCCAGGCCCGGTATCCTGCAAGGAATGGGTGGGCCAGGCACTCCTCCCTTTTCCAGAAGGATAAATCTTAACCAACTGATTGATTGATTGATTGATTGAAGGAAAGGTCTTTGAGACTGGCGAGATCGGTGGCTGAGTGCAGGTGTCTCTCTGCAGCGAGTGCGTTTGAAGCCACCTCCCCACACGATAACATTCAATCCAATGGGCAGCACTGACCACCATGTTCAAGTACTGTGAGCTGTGGCTATAGAAAATGTAGGGCCTAAAAGTTATTTCAAGGGTTCCCACATGTTAAAAGGTTGATAAACGCTGATCTAGTGAATCCTCTACATTTTATCTGACTTCCAGGTAGCCAGTGTCAATTGGTAAAGGGGTCTTGACAGTATGCTTATATTGACTGTATCCCATATTTTTCAGCACAGATTCCTCTTTAACCTTCACACTGGATGGGTTTGCTGGATTTTCCAAACGAACCCTTTATTAATTTCCTCAACGGATCTTGTCACCTGCAAGGCAGAATCCACTGGTAATTTATTTGCTATGAACCTCACCAACTGCCAGCTAAGTAAAGTAAAAGGTGGCTGGGTTTGGGTGGACTTTAAATGGATCCTGTGCCTTGCTCTAAATAGCACTACATGTGAATCATGGTTTGGGACCGTGCCGCTGGGAAGATAACAGGGACATTTAAATGATAGTTTTTTAGGTGTTATAGGTAACATCCAGAAAATGTTATTATGCAAAGCAATACCCTGACTAGTCCACCTTTGGCCTTGTGTTTGAAGCCTCATAGTTGTATAGCTGCAAAGTATGAGCTTCTTAGAGGCTGCTGCCTCCTACAACTTTTCAGGATTCAGAGTGAGATTTGGTAAGGTCAATACTGTGTTTCTCATTGTTCACATACCATCCAACTGGCCCTAAAAGGGATCCTGCATGGCAGGTGTGTCTCATTTTCTGACATACTTTGAGCTAAAAAAAAAAGTGTTTCTTATTCTTTTTCTTAGTGTTTTTTATTGTTAGTGTTTCTTATTATTTTTTCTAAAATTTGGGAAGTATACTGTTCTCTTTACTGAAACTTTGCCTAATGATCTGCGGACAAGTATATGAAGCCATCAAATGACCAGTCATGAGGGATGCAGCTCTGACATAAACAAGCAGGGTCTCTACCAAGATGGCTTCCTTCAGACACATAGTGGTAAGCCAGTAATGGAGAAAAGCTTCAGCAATACTGCTGGCTATTCCTTTGGGCATATTTTCCCTACTTCTGATTCTCTTTATGAATTGCATTTTTTTTTCTTTGGTTGTACTATTTCTCCTGTGCAGCTGACCTTTCCGAGGCATGTGCTAATAAAAGAAAGGGTTTAGGTAAATAGTTGGCAAAATATGGCTTTAGGTTTTATTACACAACCCAGATCTTGCTTACAGGCCCAAACGATTGTAAATGTAGCTAAAAATATATATACTACACATTAGTTATCAAAATTCCATCCAAATAACTATTTCTTACTATATAATTATCAGCTGTGAAGTGTAAAGTAAAGGATCGGTTTTAGGCCATATAATCTCCTATAAATTTCCACATGGGATAGATCACATAATCCCCTATGACCTTTGAATTACCATAATTTGGGGGATTCTTTCCTGAGCAAAACGATACAGTTAGCAAATTGACACTGACACACAACCAGACAGTTAGATATTTTACATAAATGAGGTATACTTGGCGGCAAGCCAATTTAAGGAATATCCAGTACTTGAGAATAAAGGGAAACACATGGTAATCCCCATTGCCTTCACACTATGCAGGGTTTAATCGGCTGTGCGGCCAATTACCAGTCCTGAATGATGTTACAAGTAGGCTGTTAAGTGTGGAAAGGCCAGTTAGAAAGAGGAATTGGAAACTTAGAACAACTGTCTGGCACACTGGAATAGTGAAATAGGGAATGCAAGGCAATATACACCAATTATGGTCCCCTTAGGCTGCGTACACACGTTCAAAAATTGATCCTTTGGAAAGGATCTTTCATGATCTTTTTCAAGGACAAAATATTAAAAGATGCATGAAGGAGCGCTGTACATACAGCACCATTCTGCTCTATGGAGAGGTGAGGGGGGAAATGATGGAGCGGCACCAAGCTACGCTCTCCACCCTTCATTGGTATTAGGATCATTTGCCAGAATGGATCCATGAATGACAAAGAACAACCGCAACACACACGCCGGATTCTCGTCTGCTATCAGTCCTGAGGCAATTATCGGACGAGAATCATCTGACGTGTGTACGTAGCCTTAGTGATATTATTTTCAAAGCATTAGCAAAGTACAGGTTGGCCTTAAAGTGCAATTGCATCTATAATTAAAAATACATAACCCCTTATGTTCTCAAATCCTTTCTTGTTTTTTCATATTAAGGAGCTGAGAAAAGAGATATCTTGTGGGCATAGTATGGTTGAACATGTTTGGCGGTGACATGTGTGTGCCACCAGCATTGGAAGGTGGGCATCATTCAATACAGAATACAGGGAGAGGTTTATATGGGGTACAATGCTAAGAGACTTGCATTTTAATCAGTGTTTAAGAAAATAAACACATTTCATTTTATAAATGTGTTTATCATCACTCCTAAAGATTTTCAAATTGGTTGGAAAATCTCTACAACCAGTTACTGAGGAATTTAAACTTTTACCACATTTGCTTCCTTTTGAAAACACATTTTAATTGAAAAAATAAATCACCGGAGATCCTATTGTTCTGCAATGAAGACAAAGGCAGTTAGATCCTTTCACCAGCTATCTTTTTCTGTAAGAGATCCGCTGGTCTTTGGCCAGCAGTTTGCTCCAGTCCATTTTTATATCCCTGCTGCCATGTTGAACATAGTCATTATAGAAAAACTCTTTGTTTCCTAATTAGCTGCCTTCCCAAAGGAAAATGTGGGTCTAGTTCCCACTTTGTGTCTCTGGAGAGCTCTTGCTACACCATTCAGCTACATTTTTTCCCATCGCTGCATAATGTAACAGGGAATTTGTCAATGAATAGATCCATGGCTGAATAGGCCACCACAAAAACGAAAATGGCGTTTCTTCTTGAGAACAAAACACGATCATTCCATAAAAGCCATTGAAATGTTTTTCACCTCCCATCCTTTACTCTCCGATGACTTCCTGATGGCTTCTTTAAAGAGAACATTTTGACCTCGGCCTAGACGGTGATTGAAATAATGTTGTTAAGCAATCTCATTAACAACAATTGCTGTCGTTCATGATGAGTTACTTTTTTTGGTCTTTGCTCTTGAGGTTTCTTTGCTACTTTTTTTTTTAACTTAGAGAATCAACATTTCTACACACATTTCCACATTCATGTGCAATGCTCTTTTTGTACGGAGTCATTAAACGTCCCTGTAAGATTAGGCACATGTTCTACCACAACCAAATTCCTTCTCAGTTTTGGCAAACTTTTTCAATTTTAGAGTCTTCACACCCTCTAGTGGAGGTTTTGTAGGTCAATAAGCACCTTGACTGACCTTTCAAATCTTTCTAAAGTATGGGACAGATGATTCTTTATGAAAAAATAAATCATGCACAAACCATTAATACAAAATGTTTAACACTGATACATCTCAAAGGGTCACTAAATTAAAAGATGTATGCATATCAGAGCAAATGTATTGACTTTTAAATAAAAACATCAACTTTTTAAATGTAAGAGTATTGTAAGTAGCAATATTTAAGGAACTGGATTGGATTTTTTTAAACTCTATGAACAAAGCTTATACTTTTCTTAGCATTCATGGTCTTATAACCCTGACAAAGTGTAGTTAATGAATACTGTAGAGGAAGAATGTGTAGACATTAGAACTGACAGTTATGCAATGATTCTGCGGTAAATGTGGTATGGAGTCTGATCTGGCACAAACTTTCTATGGTTAATAGACAGCATTCTTCTGGAAATAATAGGGTTTGAAAGGTCAGAATAAGCTTATGTAAATCATCAAGAGTGAGTGGTGACGTTTAGGAAAATTGAGAATACAAATTTTAGATTGGATTGGAGCAGAAGGAACATAAGTGACCATGAGCAAACAGCACATATTTTTCCATACAAATGTATCACTGGGCCTTAAACTCAGGATTAGGCTGCTGATGGAGCACCATTATTTGGGCTTGTTACTACCCTGGATGTCTGCAGAGAGACCACCAGAGCCAGTGTGGTGTTACAAGTTTGAGAAAATTAATGGCTGCAAAAAAAGGGGAGGTTTACGACTCCGTACAAAAAGAGCATTCCACATGAAAGTGTTGAAATGTTGATTCTCGAGGTTAAAAACTGCATCACTGGGCCCTAAATTCAGGATTAAGCTGCTGTTAGAGCACCATTATTTGGAACAGGTACTAACCATGGATGTCTGGAAGAGAGACCACCAGAGCCAGTGTGGTGTTACAAGTTTGAGAAAATTGATGGCTGCAAACAATGGCCCCAGAAGTCTTTTTTTTTTGTGTGTACAGTGCCACAATCAGCCATGGTACAGAAAAGCCTTGCCTTAAATAAATTATTGTTGTCAGAATTTAATCCATCATGTGTCAAATTTCTGTGCCCTTTATGTGGTTGTACAATAGAACTGTTTATTTCTGTCTTTATTTCATACATAGAAGTTGTTACTGAACCTGTGAATATGTCTCATTGTTTTGGAACAGGAAGAATGATGATTTGCTGATCAGAAGTGTCTGGGAAGAGTTAATAAAAATTTTAAAGGACATGATTCTGTGTTAAATTTACATGGTATCACATGGCTTCTGAGAAATAAATAATGTTGTTTATTAGTCTATATACACATGTGCAATGGATCCGGTCCGATAATCGGCTCGGGGCTGATATCGCATAAGAATCTTGCGTGTGTACAGTGCTTGTCATCCACCATCTGAACGACCGTCCTGGCGGATCCACATACGATGGACGGCGAACGATCGTAATGCAAGTGAAGGTGGGGTATTGCTCCGCTGTTCTCACCCTTTCCTCTCCACAAAGCAGAATAGAGCTGTATGTACAGAGCTTGTTCATGCATTGTGCAGTCGTTTGTCGTTGGAAAGGAACGTGAAAGATCCTTTCCAACGACAATTATTGCACGTATGTACATAGCCTTAGAGTTGCATAATGCCCACCCCACTTTCCTATTCTGATCACTGTTGATGTAAAAATATCAATTCCTTAATGTTTTGACAAATCCTAATAAAAAACTTTGCCATGTTAGAGTTAGAGGCGAGTCCTATGGAAGATGTCCATCGTTCGGGCCCAAAGGCAAACTACTATCAATAAAGATCTGGACAGAGGTGGGCACTGCCATAGGGACATGTATTGATGTAAGAAAAAATGACATATATATTTATTCTAAACTACTTACAGCCAGTAGAGGGTCTTTTCATGTGTCTTTAATGGCAACAGGAAAACACACAAATTCTTTAAATACCATGCTTAGGGATTGTCTTCAAGCTCTATGTGTTGTTATGGAATAGGACGCTTTTCACAGACAGTCTAAGCGACAGCGTACATTGCCGACATATTTGGCTCTGGAATCATTTTGCTTTTACAATTAATTTGGCATATATGCAGTATCTCAATTTAATTATTTAGTTTTGAAAAGAGGCTTTGTTTAGTAGTAAGTTTAAGCAACAGTGATAGACCAAATATGAATGGCTAATAGTTATATAATACTACTGTTGGCCAGTAGTTTGCTGTGGCTATCCTTGATGTTATCATTCAAAGGCCATGTAGTGTATTATAGTTAGAAAAAAAGAATCTTCAACCAGCAGAATTTGTTTTTAGTTATCCTATGGATGTTTTTTGTACCCTAGTTTTAAAAAAATAATTAATCGACAAATTATTGTTTTGGAACACCTAAAAACACAGTTTTGTAAGAGCTTGTTTTTCATAACAAAAAAGTTCAACAAATGTATGTGTTTGTTCTTTTTTTTCATTAGGGTGTGGTTTCAATGGATTTTTTGGTTATTTGTCTCTTCTTTGCAAAGGCACAATATTTCTGATTAGTATATGAGTTGTATGTGCATAACAAACATTTATAGACTGCAAACAAGCAAAGAAAAAATTTTTGTTTCTGACTGTAATGCGATCACATGCCAAAAACACGTTGTGTAAAGGACAACCATCGAACTTGGCGTTACTGAACATCCTATCATTGTTGGTTAGAGCTTAATGATGCATGAACATGTAAAGACAGACTGTTACTCATATAAACTAAAGCACAGATTGTCCGACATTGGGCAGCATGGTTGGGGCAGGGGTTAGCACTCTGGCCTTTGTAGAACTAGTTCACAGGTTTAAATCTCAGCCAGGTCACTATTTGCAAGTGGTTTGTATGTTCTCCCTGTGTTTGCATGGATACAGTTTTCTTCCACATCTCAATAACATGCAATTGGGTTAATTGGCTTTGCCTCAAACTTGGCCTGAAGCTGCGTACACACGGCAAATTTTTCTCGCCCGATAATCGGTATCGGCCAATTATCGGGCGAAAATCTGCCGTGTGTACAGTCGGTCGTCGTCCATCGTCCGACGACCGTCCTGGCGGATCCATGGACGATGGACGACGACCGATCCTAATGAAAGGGAAGGGGAGAGCGCGCAGCAGGGTGCCGCTCCGTCGCTCTCCCCCTCCCCTCTCCATAGAGCATGAACGGTGCTGTATGTACAGCATCGTTCATGCATCGTGCAGTCTTTTCTCGTTGGAAAGGATCGTGAAAGATCCTTTCCAATGAGAAAAATTGCAGGTGTGTACGCAGCTTTAGACTGTGTCAGTGACATACAACTTTGGTAGGGACATTAGATTGTGAGCTCCTTTGAGAGACAAGTAGGGATATGACTGTGTACCTTGTAAAGTGCTGCATAATATGTCGGGACTTTATAAATACAAGTAAGTAAGTGAGTGCCTACGCCGATCCCCCACCCAATCAATGGGCCTGATTTATTAAAGCTCTCCAAGGCTGGAGAGGATACACTTTGATCAGAGAAGCTGGGTGATCCAACAAACCTGGAATAGATTTCTTAAAAGTCATTTGCTATTTCTTATCAAATGATTTTAATCCCGGACCAGATTAATTCTAGGTTTGCTGGAGCACCCAGCTCCACTGATGAAAGTGTATTCTCTCCAGCCTAGGAGAGCTTTATTAAATCAGGCCCAATATCTTCAGGATATTTTTAAATAAAAGCATTCAGTTTCCATTACATATGTTGTTTCGGGCCTATTGACACCATTGCTTTGTTTCTATGGTTCTTTGTGCAGGAAGATCAAGGCTGGTAGGATGGGCTGCCAGGTTCCGTCCATAGTTTCCTAAAACATTACAAGACCCTGCCCAATGCAGACTGCCCAGGGTAATGAGACTGGGGCTCCATGATTGCAAAGACTGAAATTCAATAAATGAGAGAGATGGGCCAAGGATATTTAGGGGTATAAGGCTGGATGATGCTGGGGATCGATCAGTCAGGAAATCATCTGAACTCAGTCTGCAGCTACATTGTGAAGAGCTGACTGGGACTCAGTAGTTCCTAAAGACACCCACAATGCTGATGCTGTCTACTGTCCCTATTACTTGCCTAGGATTTAGGCCACATAAGGGATCTGTTTTTTAGTTTTTTTTTTTAAAGATATGATTTGATAATGTTGTGCCTTAGTAATCATTAGTAAGTTAACTTAGCGTTAACCTTATAAACCTAAGTAATCGGTGAGTTATGACACCGTCAATTTCATTACCAAAATCCATAGTTATGAAACAAGTAGTATCCTAATTTGTTTTCTCTGCAAAGGAAAAGGGTTTGAAGTAAGTGTCCATGTCACCCCCAACAGTGACACAGACACTCATTTAAAAACCTGTTTCCTTCTTATAGGCTAATGGTGAAGTTCTCTCAGTTTGCAGAAATCTGCATGGTATCATGACACCATGAGGAGGCAACAAATCAGTATAAGCAAAGATTGGAAATCTAAAAAATTACAGTAATACAACTGGAAGCTAAACCAACAAACGACTGGGACAGAGTACTAAGATGACAAGGGGCTAATTAAAAATGAAGCCTAGGTGGGAGGGTGGGATATATGGACTGGGGAATTGCAGCTTTGCACTGAGATTGGAGTGAATGATTCATATCTAGTGTTACAATAAACAAGGAAATTTGATGCCACCAGAGAATTTTACATTGGCCTGGTCACATCCCATTTACATTTAAATCACAAAATAAAGGTGAATGACCAAATTTTGTGACTTTAACGGCCAAATAGGATTTCTCCAAACAAAACCTTCAATAAAAGTTGAAACTTACTTTAATTAAAAATTATAAATAAAAAACATAATATAGCACTAACAGTATACACATTCTAAATAAAAACTTGATAAATTAATACAAATTTCCTTGTGAGACAACCCTAGTCGGGGTGTTCTTGCTTTCAACGCGTTTCACTGAGCATAGTCTGCATCCTCAGGAAAAGGAGATATGGATGTCCAAGGTATAGATAGTCCACCGCAAACCCCTCTCACATAGAATGGTAAAAAAGACTAAAACTGGGTAGCAACAGAAATTGAAAGCGTGCTCTGGAGCAGCGATCACCGGTGAAAAAATTTTGGTGGTCTGTGGCTCTGGCAGGTGCACCCAAAAGTGGGGACAGGGAAAGGACTTCACCTGGGTGGGGGCACACCGCCATTCCTCATGTACAGGTCGCAGGCTCAGGGCAGTGGGCAGGTTGTGTCCACTTTCTCATAGCAGGCTCAGACCTGTAGTAGGAGAATGGGAGAGTTCTGTCATCATGACGTCACTATGGGGGTGGCACACAGCTCCCCTCGCATGTGCAGTCCGGAGCCCATAAGTTTAGTGGTCCGTAGGTCTGAATAGGTTGGTGACCACTGCTCTAGATGGGTAACTTCAATATTGTCAAAACACCATTCTTCCTTAATCATTTCCCTGTTTCCACTCAGCAATAACAAAACTGACATGCTGATAGCCTCACATTGCCTCACCATTATTACAGAGAGAAATCAAGCCTCATATCTAGTGTGAACATCTCGGATCTAATAGGAAAATATACATTCATCACCTACAAATTATTACCTGCAAATTATCCAATAAACCCGGAATGGATCATTTGCTTTTGGAATTTGGATCATTTTCCAAATGTTTTAAATTGTGGACCAAAATAATTCCAGGTTTACCCATGATAGTCTATTTTCTCCAGTCTTGGAGAGCTTTAATAACCCAGGTCTAATGTGTTTATAAATTGTGTAGCCAAATCAAGTAGGATGAAACTGTCATGTAAATAATTAGTAGTTGTCACATGATATCCAAGAGGAAATTGCTATTAGGGAAGAATATAAATTGTAAATAGCAGATTGTGCCAGCGATAGAGATAGCTAAAGCCCGCTGACCACCCTTGACCCAGACTCCTTTCCTAATTTGGGCAGTCAGACTTGTGTCCCTGAGCTCTCTTGCTGATATGTGTAGGCATTTTATATCTCTCAGAAAGGGCAGAAGGTGAGTTTATCTTCACTGTGAATGCAGTGGGTGGTAAAAGCTTTTTGGAAGAGATAAGGCTTGATGAGGTCATTTTATTTTTAAGGAAATGGATACTCTTTTCACATTTTTTTACTTTTAGATAAAACTTGTAAAAGAAATCGGCTAGTCATCAATAATGTGTTAAAAACAAGTTTCTTTGTATATTTATATGTACAAGAGAGCAGTCATGTTAGCTCATTCAATACACAGTCTCTGCTTACTGCTTTGCAATGCTACAAAGTGGTTTTGCTTGACTTCTAATTCAGTAAAAGTCTTTAGGTTGGCTGAACCATTGAAAACAACACACTCCCCTTGTGTGGCAAATACCTCAACTCAACATTTGTTAAGAGAAAGATAAGAGTAATTACCCTAAGCCAATGACAACTCTTTTTATGGACCAGTAAACTGCATGTACAAATTGATTTATGAAAAGTTTTAACATACAAGTTTTAGGAGCTTGTTAGAAATCAGAATTGGTAT
Source organism: Pyxicephalus adspersus (assembly GCF_032062135.1). Taxonomy (NCBI): domain Eukaryota; kingdom Metazoa; phylum Chordata; class Amphibia; order Anura; family Pyxicephalidae; genus Pyxicephalus; species Pyxicephalus adspersus. The sequence continues at coordinate 2,730,891 of NC_092860.1, forward strand.
ATGAATAATAATATTGGATAATATGGATAATATTGTGTAGGAAATAATTCATGCAGTTAACTTCTTTTACAGTAGTCTTAATAAACTGTGACTCCAAGACTGTGATCCATCAAGTGTGCACATCTTTAGGAAGAACCACAGTAAGGGCCTGTATTAATGGGTTTTGGGCTTGCATCAATGGATTAGTTTGACTATATTTGATGTTATTGAGAATTCAACAGGTACATTTGACCTGCCCTGCAATGGACCTGCTATAGGTAGGGATCATCAGAAGTATTCATACAATGGCCATTGTATGGCTTAGGTTGGAAGCAGACCAACAAATGTAGAAAACTTGGGTTGCAAACCAGAATGGCAACAAGAATCCTAAGTCAATAAAGTGCTTCAAAAATAGAACTTTTTTCTATCAGACACCATTTCATCCCACTGAGAAAATTTATATTTGAAGGTGACGCCTGACATGCTTGATCAATTCTCTGGTATATTCTTAGTAAGTTCTGTAGATGGTATGGACAGATATTCTACCAGAGTGCAAGCAGACAGACTAAATAACCAAATTAATTACGACAAACTTAAAAGAAAAATGGTATGTGGGCAAAGGGAGCCTTTATTCTTTTACCTCTCCATCTCAAAATTCTTGAATGGCTGTTATACTGATGTTGAGGATTCAATATTTAGAGAGTCACTGACCAGGGATGTGCCGAATCCGGACACCCACACAGTGTCAAGCAAATAGCATTTTCATAAGGGGGCAGTAATGGTGCCCAAATTATTTCAAAGACAAGTGTATTTCAAAAAGAGAAAACCGGAAGCAATGGATCATTACAAAAGCAATTAATTAATAATTTCAACCCCTGTTTGGAATTATTATTAGAATAAAGATAAGCAACAGTGGGTGGTTGGGAAAATGTGTTTTTATCATAAACATCACTTTATTCCAGCCAATTTTCTTTTATATATTTAGATAAAGTGGAGAAGAGTTAATGTTTATCATTGTTTGTTTTTTTTTTTTTTTTGCTGGGGACCTTGGAAAAAAATCTGCTTGCACCTTGCTGTGTCAAGGAGTAAAGGAGAAATCCCTCCCAATAGAGAGACAGTAATAAAATATGAAATGACCAGTTTACTTACAAAATGAGGAACAATTTACTAGTACTTAACAGCATTTCCTGCATGAAACAGTTATTTTGGACAAGTAGGTTGTTCATCCTGTATGAATCCACAGACTTTTTTTGCATAGAAATCCTGATAGTTACAATGCCCTTACATTTTTTGTATGTCCCCTTCCTACATTATACTTCTGTCTTTTAAATGTGTAGTTGTCCCTTACATTGTGTAAGGAACAATCTAAATGACACACCTTGTGATGTATTTGTAGCACATATTGGTGCTAGCTGGTCAGTGCTAGATGGGCAGTTTGGGCTAATAAGTATACTGTACATTGCGGGGCAAGCATTACTGGTGCCTTGCAAGTCTTCAGACTTATGTTGCATAGGAGGCTCTGGCATGTATGAAGTAGTCTGCCTGGGAGGTGGGAAGCCTCCTAGTTGCAACAGTAAAGAAGACAGGATTCTGTGATTGCTCCTTTGTTCAGAACTGTCAGAAGACAGGCTGCCTTATCCAAACAGGGACAAAGCCGGAGTCTAGCCCTTGCCTAGAAGCAAGAGAAAAGTGAGGATTTGTGTGAGTATCCTACATCCAGCCTTGTGAACTCCTTACACTCCCCAGATCATGAGCTGTTAAACTGAGTCATTATGCACCTCAACCCTCTCTCCTAATCACTTTAAACTGCTCAAAAAAAAACCCTAGACCAAAAAGATAGATTGAGCCTGTGTGTTATTACCCCACCAACAGAACACACCTGCAGAAATTCAGCTACAAGTATAGAATGTGGAAGAGACTATTGACATATGAATGGGGGGTGCAAAGGTCTGGGTTCTTAGTCAATGTAGGGGTCCGGCTCATTACCGTTGTCTGGCCACCCAATGTTGTGCCCAAAGTTGGCAGAAAAGATTGTACCAATGGTATGTGGTGAAGTTATACTTGGATAATGCTATACATGGGTAAACTGCTGATGGTTTGCACTGACAGAAGTCTAGAGAGCCACCAATGTAAAGGTGAAGTAAAGGGGAGAGGAATCTGATATGAACTGAAGAGGGAATCTGAAGTTAGGGCTCTGATTTAGAAGGCATAACTTGGGGATCTTAAAGAGAAGGGGTTGTAAAGTAAGTGAACGGGGGATCTTAATATGTAGGTGAAAACATTAATGTAAAAAGGCATTTCTGATGTAAAGGCGGTGGTCCTAAGTTGTAGGGGCCTTATTACAAATTAGCACTGGAGCCCATTGGTCTATAGATAGAAGACCATCAGCAGTGGTGCAAGCAGGTTCTGGGTCCAAAATTTGCACTGGAGACCATAGGTAGCTACGTCACTGGCGGGGATATTGATTTGCAAGAATGGCATTCTAGAATAAAAGTTATAAATATTTACCTCCTACGACTAGTTGTCTAGAGCTCCACCCAATGTATTTTTTCCCCATCTTTAATTGGCAACTTTCAAGATATCTAGGGTAATGGTATCATGAGAATTTTAAGCCATTTCGAAAATGCCATGTAATGTGGTTAGACTAAAGTTTCTTTAATATCCTCCCCATGGTAATATACCTTTTCCTGGCCTTAATTTATGTTGAAGAATTTGCTCCTGCCAAGTTGTCTGGCTGCAGAATGGTAATACAGTCATTTGTCTGTGGGAAGTATTAAGGAAAACACACTCCGCCCACTCTATAACACCCACTACACGGTCTTTAAATGTAATCAGAGAATCGGGTGGGTCGGTGGCAGCACCTTTTCTATCTTACAGAGGGTTCTGAACACAGTGGCCACATACATTCCATTACTGCCCAGAAGGGGGTTTGTCATTTGGGGAAACTGAAAGTTATTTTAAAACTTGCAGGTAACAAATACATTTCACATCATAATCGAGATCAGAAATATAAACATGGTTTTATTAGGGTTGCTACAGGTCAGCTTTAAAACTTTGTAAAATGTTTGGCATTATGATGTCAAGGAGGAGTGGAGTCTAAGGTGTTTTGCTAAAAGCGTCTCCATATGAATTAATGCAGACCTCCTCCACCGTCGGTGAGATTACACTATTCTCAACTGTTCCGGCTGTTTACACATACCAGCATTCGATGTGACTGCTTCTTTGTGGCGGGCTGTTTACACAAATTTATTTTGGGAAATTCCACTAGACTGGACCAAGATTTCCTCATAAATCATTGAATCTACTGCTTGTGCACTGATAAAATCAGGCTAGTCATTCATTCTTCTCGGATGGCCATTAGAGAACAAGCAATTTGTTGCGCTCGACAAGCGCGCCGAATATTCTCAGTCCTCGGCTGGGCTAAGCCAATGTGAAGCTTATATGTTGGAAGAAGTGGGGTTATATGTTAAAAACTCAAAGGAAATGCTTGGGGTTTGTGTGGTCCCAATACCTGGGAAATTTGTGGCTTCAGATGCCCGTTTGGGATGATTTGAAAATGGCGACACGCCAGACGTGAGGCTGCTGTCTATAAGCCTTGGTCCCGCTGTCACCGCCAACATTCCTTTGACATTTAGCTTGTGTAATTATCCTGTCAAGTACGCTTAATAATAATAACACTGGTTAAACTGGCACGAGTGTGGAATTGAGATAGTGAAGTGTAGCAACAAGACTGACATATTTGTTAAAGATAAAAAATTCTGTTCTTTTTCTTTTTAATTTTATTTATTTTCAAGGCATTAATTGGTGCTCATGCTCTGGCCATTGGGCTCCTTTTATCTTCCTTTCTTACAGCATTATACTAGCTTTGATACTGCTACACTAATTTTATTGGAAGACCCCCACCACCTCGAACCTTTTTCCTTCCTCTTATACATCAGATACCCATCTGTGACACTGCTTTATAGTATACCCTATCTAAGACAAAATATAGGGGCTATAAATACTGACCAGGTAATGATAATTGCTTGATTTTTATGCTAAATAAAAAAATACCAATACATATTAAAATTTAAAAATGGGTTCTACTACAATACTCACTTTCAAACTGCCAGTGTCCCCTAAAAAGTCTACCTTTCACTAGGGTGCTCCTCTTCCAGAATGAATGACTCTCCTATGAGTTTGGGCTGTCATGGACACACCACCACAATCATTTGCTAAAACTTTCCCTGATATGGGGCTGATGGTTCCTTAAAAAGAGGGCAAGAAAGTTGTTGGCTGCTCCTGCAATGAAAGTCAGGCCAATAATTTATTTAAAAAAAAATGTAGCAAGACCTCTGCCAGTCTTCCAACATGGCAGATCCAATGATTAAATTGCAGGAGCAGCAAACAACGTTCTTGTCCATTTTCATTTTCTCTCTACTGTAAATGTGTTTGAATTTGATATTGTAGCATTGGTTTCTAGTCTTTTGTATATCCTCTAATTTCAAATTAAAAACTGATTTACAGTAGCGAGGGCAAGAAAGCTGTTGGCTGCTCTTGCAATCAGTTCCGATTTGCCATTTTCGAAGACTGGCAGAGGACTTGCTATATTTCCTTTTTCTAATAAAATATGCGCCCATATAGAGTTAGCCCATGTTAGAAAATAACTACTAACCCAGCTTTAATGACTTTCAATATGCTACCACAGCTCCCCTCCTTCTAAAACAGCAGCAGGGTGTCAGAACAGTGTTTACAGTCTAGCAATATAAACACTACAATTTTTACTATGTCTGGCTGTCTGCTGTCCAGCTCTGAAGTGAGACAATATCCAAAAGACCAGCAATTCCTGCTACAATATCAAATTCAAACACATTTACAGTAGAAGGAGCAATGGTTATGTAGCACTGTATCTATCAGCATGACACACATTGCATCATCAGTCTGGCTGCAGCAAAAGGAATCTGGCTACGTCTAAAGCAGAATTTGGACGACACCAGAGCAATTTATGCAATACACCAGCGCAAAGGGCAATATTTGTATGCTGATGTGCATGGTTCAGTAAGCCATAGCAACCCTGCGACTGTTTACAGAAGTAAAAACAGCCAAAGAAGGATTGCATACAGCAAGATACTGTAAATTGCTATTGCAAGTTTTTCCCAAGTTCTTCCTTTGTGATGTGGTATAAGAAAACACAGCGGCTTGTATATCTGTAGACAGTGACTCCTCTTGAGTGGGTCTCCCTATTGAATTGACAATCCCCAATTTTATCACCAACAGGTTCCTGACCTAAAGTTCCTCTCTTTTGGGTCCCTTCTTCTTCCGGTTCCCCTCACTGAAGCTAGTCGTCTACTGCTAAGGATAAGGGTTATTGCAAAGTGGTTCAGTCTTCAAACCCCAGACTAGCCAGTCCCTGGAGCCTGCAGGACCAACCTGCCCAGTTTTCCTTAGCTTCTAGTCATCCATAGTAAGGGCCCCCCCAAGATCAGGTCCCTCACACATTTAACCCGATTTAGAGCCCACCTAAATGGGAACCAAATGCCATCATGGGTCCAACAGGTAAATGCATGAGTAATGATTGGTTCCTGCCTTGCTAAGGCCATGTTCCTGTGACAGAAGGTAGCCAGCCATCATTCCTTAGAAAGAACAGATTCTAGAATTGTCCAAGATATACTTTCAAAACTAAAAAAGTTGGATCTTGCACTTGAAAGAACTGATTTGAGTTTCTTTTTTCAAGATTGCATCAGGTAAACTATCACAAATGCAGATAAACTGTGGGCAATAAGTGCCCAATTTGGAACCAAACACTGGACCCTAGATCTCAGGACATTTTAACCACTATGTTGGCATTCAACCTCAGTAGCCAAAAAACAAAGCAATATTATTAGAGGTGTCACAGAGAAGACAAGATATCACCAGATTCAGGTAATGAATGTAAAATGCAACAGTAAAACACCATTAAAATACTAAAAATTAAAACACTTGCAAGAATAGAACAGGACAGGACATGGACGACAGGACGATATCCTGAAAATTAAATGCACTTGAATAATTGACCATCAGCAACAGTGACTCTCTCTATAAAAGTGTAGGCAGTTTTTTAGGTCTGGAGAATTTTAGTGTGTGTTAACACAATGCCAAGAAGGAAAGAAATTAGCAATGATCTTGGAGCAATTGTTGCTGCTCATCAGTCTGGGAAGGGTTAAAGAACCATTTCCAAAGAAAGCAACACATCTACAGTGAGAATAAGTATTCACATTCAAGACAGTTGTCAGTGTTCCAAGCAGTGGATGTCCAAGATGCACAGTGCTCTTTCTGGCAAAAATCAAACACAGAATATCAACCTAAACTTGTGGCTCGATTTGCAGCCACAGGGCCTGGGCACCTTGCAGCAATTAAATCAACCGTGAACTCCTCTGCATACCAAAGTTTTCTAGAGTCGAGTCATTTGAGGCCATCTGTGTGACTGCTAAAGCTTGCCCAAAATTGGTCACTCAACAGGACAAGGACATTTGCAAATCTAAAACAGAATGGCTAAAAAAGTATCATGCAATGGCTTGGTCATAGTCCAGACCTCAACCTGATGGAAATGGTATGGACCTTAAGAGAAAAATGCCCCCAAACCTCAGCAAATTGAAACAATGATATAAAGAATATTAAGCCGAAATTATTTACCAACAAGGTGATAAAATCATATAGAAAACAAGGACTTCAAGTTATTGTTGCTAAAAGGGGTTCTATAAGCTATTGAATCATGGGGTGTACTTGGTTTTTCATAGCTTCATGGCTTCTTCATTTTTCTTAATAAATTAAAACACAGTGAAATCTGTTTAGTGTTGGTTTACACCTGAGGTTTGATTTAAATAATTTTGGAACCAGCTACGGAGCAAATTCATTTGTTTTTATTATATATTCTTTATTATTATTAATTCCTGACACATAAAACATACATAAAAGAGGGCGTTCTTTCTTTTTCTCATGATTGTATACATGTATATTTTCAGAATGGATTTTGAATAGCTATATATATTTTGTTCCTATTTTTCCTAAATGAGCTGAATGGAATATGCTGGTGCCACACCAATAAATGATGATGTTAATAAAAAGTTGTGTGCTCAGTCGTCTTGCGCAGTATCTCTTCAGAATAGAGACTTGGATGATTGCCACAGACAAGCAGAAGCTGACTGGCTACTCCTTGCATAGCTGAATCCCCAGGAGTACCTTCTGTAAAGGGGAAACTTCTCTGTAGCCATCAGCGAGACACAGGCAAATAATAAAATCCTCATGATTCAGTGCAAAAGGTAACCGCTGATGGCTCACGTCCCAGTGATTTGTGGGTAAGAGATATGCGTACGGTCTGTCTCTCTGGAAAGATGGTATGGTGTGGAGAAAATAATGGTACATCATGAAAAAAAAAACTATTCCTGGAAGACTAATTTGGCCCAAATCCTTTTTGTTCCTCGCTACACTTAAACACCTTTTTCATCAATACACTTTAGATCTGGCAGAACAATAAAGAACTTCTTATCAATCACAGTTCTAAAGTTGATCACACTTTGCATGATCAATTCCCTCACTTTAATCTTAACAAAAACTTTCCATATGCTCTAAGGACAGAATTTGCTGGATTACTAAATATTATTTATTAACAATTTCTGAAATTGAGATTTCTGATAATCTCTTAAGCAGACAAATTATTTCACAGAAACATTCCTACTTGCCTGCTGTTCTATATTTTTATTATTTTATATTATGTATTTGTAGAATGCTGGCATATAACAAAACTCTTTAAAAAAATTTATAGGCTTGTCAGTTATTGTTCCTAGAGAAGCTCACAATCCATTGTTTCCACCATAAGCATTTGTCCCAAAAATAGACAGTTTGGGGGGAAAGCCAGTTAACATTAAGTAAATTTCTGGAACCAGCATCCAAAAGGAAACCTATGCAAACACATGAACTTCATGTAAATGTAGAGCTTTGGCTAAAATTGAACCCGGGACCCTAAAGCCAAAATATGTGCGTACCGGCCGGCAGATGATATTTATGTAATGGGAAGTCCAGAATAGCGCCCTCTGTGTTTCATTAAAGAAACAAAAGGGTTTATTTTGCCTATGCAAGCAAAGTACCAGTGTATCTAGATCACCCACCTTCCTCAGCAATGTATATTCCATTATCCATGCTCGTTCGCTACCTCCCTCCTGCAGACTTCCACCCTGGGTAATCTTCAATGTTGGCTGGTGATGAAAAATACCTGGATGGATGACGTCGGTTGCCCTAAACCCATGTAGGCAGTGTTCATCCCTAGCAATTCTCTGCTCAACCACTGACAATGTAATTGGAAATGTTATATGCTATCCCATACCTGGAGCAATAGGACAAATGACCGTGCCTCTTTAAGTCAGTAGGCTGCTTTTGCTAAGTTCTGCTTTTAAAAATTCCAGCTGGCTCTGATAAACACCAAATAGTGTTAAAGAGTTTAACAAAATACAGAGCTTAAAAGATCATCAAAAGATTTCTTATTCTTCTCAGGCAGCTTTGCTATCCAAATACTCCTTGACCTCACTAATCATACTGCAATTTGGTCAAGAATCTGTAAACTTGAGTCACACCTACTGCAACTTTCATACACTTCCTGCTGGATTCTTGCTTTATTTTAAAATAAGATGAATGCAACAGGAGCAATGGGAACACCCAAATGTAGATGGTAACATTCACAACTCCACGGTGCCCGAAAAGAAAGCCAGAAATATAAGAGGGCAATATGGAGTCTCAAAGAGACATACAAAGGCGTGTAAACTGACCTATTCAGTGAGCCTATTTTGCAATATAAGATATTGGGAAATAGTGTATGAAAAAAAACCCTATGCAGATAGTTATATATAATGAATGAAAGGAAGGACGGGGGATTTGGGTCCAGCAGAAACCGCTGCAGGAAGCAGAATACAAATATGTATCACATTCCTTCTAGAAGCAGGTCAGTAATCCTGTCTGTTTCAAAGGCACTTGAAAGCAAGAGAAAAACTTTTAAAGATTGATGGCACGTGGACTGTTTTGTTTAAATTTGATGTCCTCCAGTAAAGGAGAGTTCCACGTCCAACTCGCAATAGATAATTTCCAGATGTAAAGTCTGTTTTTCTGCTTTTCCTTTCTGATAAAGTACGTCAAAGCAATGCTGCAATCTGCCATACTGCCTTAAATAGGTAACAAAATTATTAGAGGATTTCAACTCTCCAATGCACAACTGAGATGTGATGACTTGACAATGGATTTATTGCTGGCTGTTAAAGAGCCATGATACCCAAATTACCCCGTTTTCATAAACTGCTTTATGTTATAGAGGTTTTAACAACATCCATGGATAAAAGTTACAAGAGATTTAGAGAACAAAAAGACATTTTAAGCCACGTTGGCATGGACGAATTAATGTTTCCTTCAAATGTTTGTTATACTTACATTTGTAGTAAAGAGTACATAAAACTAGTTATCGGCATATTGGCCACATAATAAAGCACTTAATGTAAAAAAACTAAAGTGCATAGATTGATAAACAACACATGCATCTAGACTTAATATTATGGATGCTTGTAAAACAACTATTAAATGAGCTATGCAAAATTGTAAATAGGAAAAACTGAACTAAAATTCATGACATTAAAGTAAGACTTCCTAAAAGTACTTTAAACCTCAGTTACATTCCTTGATTTTTAGGGGTTCATCTTACATATGTGGGTACTTTTTACTTTTATCACAATAAGCTCTCCAAGGCTAAGGAGAATACACTTTCATTAGTGAAGCTGGGTGATCCAGCAAACCTGAAATCGATCTGGTCCAGGATTCAGAACATTTGCTAGCAAATGACTTTGAAGAAATCCATTCCAGGTTTGCTGGATCACCCAACTTCACTGATGAAAGTGTATCCTCCTCAGCTTTAATAAATCAGGGCCAAGGGATTAGAAATACCCCATCTGTGAGTGATTACATGGTCTCTGGTCCCTTTAGCCGTCCAAGGGTTCCACTGAGTTATCAAATGACCATCAGGTGATAGTGCAGTCCTGTCCCAAGGCATTAAGAATTTGCAGTTGCAGCATCTTATTGATGATTTATTTATTAATATAATCTGTTCCTATTTTCTGCATTGTGCATTTCCAGGTTAGATTTAGTGCTTGTGCTTGGTGGACTGAAATCCAGCTGCTAAGATACTAAGAACGCACAGGGCTTCACTTAATGTTGATTTTAACTAGTTAAACTAACTAAAAATGTTTGCTAAATTATAGTAAACATGTAAATAGGTTATGGCACCTAGGCAGTACCCATCCTTCATTTCTCTTGCAAATAGCAGTGTACTTCTTGGTCCTAGATACTGCAGTATGAGATCATCTAATGCACTGCTAGCCAGAGGATTAGGAATGAGGTTAGATGACGTCACTATGTTACTTCTCCATTGTTCCCTTGCTGAAAGGCAAGATGTACCTGAGAACCTGCACTGTAAGGATCCCCTTGCTTAGGATTTTTAGGTATTCTGTACATCTGTGATTAATTTCACTCCCATGTTCCTTCTTGAATATTACCTTAGGAGGGCAGTAATATACTTTCATCAGAGAAGCTGGGTGATCCATCAAACCTGGAATGGATTTCTTAAAAGTTATTTGCTAGCCTATGTTTTACATCTTGGACCAGATCAATTTCAGATTTGCTGGATCACCCAGCTTTACAAATTATAGTGTGTCTTCTCAAGTCTTGGGGAGCTTTAATAAATCAGACCCACAGTGTGAAACAAGATATGGTAAAAAAATAATAGGAAATGAGCTGACACTCTAATGTCCCCCCACAGTCACACACTATTATTATACATTTATATAGCTCTGACATAAACCGCAGTGCAGTACAGAGGGCACTGAGCCAGTCCCATCAGTCTCTGTACAGAAGAGCTGACACTCTAATGTCCCCCCACAGTCACACACTATTATTATACATTTATATAGCTCTGACATATACCGC